>NC_089843.1:204833270-204838270 GCF_035609145.1 Eleutherodactylus coqui | reverse complement strand
AACCAATATTTTCATGATTTTGAGGTGTTTTTCAGTGTTTTTTTTACACATATGCATTTTTTCTTGCATTACAGCATCTTAGCTGTAATAGCCCTACTCTAACAGGACATAAGCCTTCTGCTGTACCTTTATATGCCTCAGATTTAATACTGAGGTTTTTTTTTTGTTTTTTTTTTCCAGTTATATTCTTTTTTATGTAAGTACGGATGTAACAAGAACCAAACAAATATTTAAGACAACACATCTGTTTGCACCAAACTTTCTATTTGCATTGTCCCAATGATTGCTGCGCTCTGCAAGTAGTACAGCCGCAGTGTAATAACTATCGCAATAGCAGTTTATAAGCATTAGATCAACAGCAATATTTTTTAAAAAGTTGGGTTAAACAATATTATTTTAAAAAGTTTCTTTGAATTCAGACTTTATCGTATGATACGTGCGTTACTGTTTATCTGGACATTATATGGGGCCTTGCTGATGCTACGCTAATTATTTTGGCCATGTAAGGCACTAATAGTTTTGGTACTCTATGGCAGCATTTATGTTTGGAATTACCCAGCTTAAAATCTGCATGGAACCGCTTTTATTCCTTTCCCCAAACGTTCTAATTAATTTAACCCCTTTAACACTCGGCCTAGTTTGGGCCCTTCAGGACGCATTGTTAAAGCCATAACGTGTTTTATTCTTTCATTGACACAGGCCTGATTTTTGCAGGCCGAGCTGTAATTTTCATTGCCCGCAAATTGGCAATTTTTTAAAAAGTGTTTACTGTGTTGCATAAATTATATGTTTT
Organism: Eleutherodactylus coqui; assembly: GCF_035609145.1. Lineage (NCBI taxonomy): Eukaryota > Metazoa > Chordata > Amphibia > Anura > Eleutherodactylidae > Eleutherodactylus > Eleutherodactylus coqui. Next base: position 204,837,477 of record NC_089843.1, on the reverse strand, counting down.
CGGTATCTTGTGGGCAGATACAATTATGGGAATATTAAATTTGATTTATTTTAAGGTTTCACTTATTTTGTTCCATAAAAAGGCTTAAAGTTACTTGTTTTTGCTTCAACATATTCTGGGAACTATTATTTCTTTACATTTTCCTGTCCTCATTGGTACCATTTTCACTTGTACTTTTTGATCACTATTTAGGCCATTTTTTGGGAGGCAAGGTGAACAGCAATTCTAGAATAGTTTTTAATCATGCAGTATAATTGACATTTTACCTTTATTCTGCGAGTCTAGGCCATGATGCCAATACCACATTTTTAGGCTTTTTTAGCCTTTTAATGTTTTACTACTTTTGCACAATAAAATAAGTTTAAAAAAAATTATGTATATACAGATTGTCCTACAAACAACAATAAGTGGTCACATGGCCACATCCAGAGAAAAACAAGCCTTGTGACTTTAAGAATATGGCTAAAATACACACACACACACACACATATATATATATATAGTATATATATATATATATAAAGATATATGTGTATTTTAGCCACATTTTGAGTCACAAGATTTGGTTTTCTCTGGATGTGGCCATGTGAGCACTTATTGCTGTTTGTAGGACAACTTGTAGTTTCCACTGGTACCATTTTAGAGTAAATTTTCATTCACCCTCTATTCAATTTATTCAATACCAATTCTGGCATAGTGTTTTCCCTTTTTTAGCCCTATTCACAGACGACGTCTAAAATTATAAACTTTATTGATAAACTTCTAAAAAACTGAGCCCGAATCAGCTTTGTCAAGCCAGAATTCTGTTCTAGTTGACTATCATCACCTGAAAGATTTCTTTTATTAGGGAAACTGCACCCCTTTCAGTATAGTCTGCATCAGTTATAGGTGGAAACTGGCATATCCATTAAACCTATCATCGTATCCAGTGTAATTATTCATTGATTGAGTCACATTTTTCCATTTTAGATGCTATATCTATGCACCCAAGTCAACCGGTCTCTTTTTGAGGATCCATGTTGGAACTCCATATATGTAGCCATTTACATTTGAGAGTGGCTGACTCATTAGAGTATGGAAAAATAGAGGTGCCAGCAGCAGAATCTTTAAAGCTGGATACAGCTGGGCAGATGATATGCAAAGCCACAAAAAATGAGCTTGATCCAAAACAAAGCTTAAAATAATGCACCGAAGAAAGTTGGTGTGACGGCATAGGCGGTGCAGTAGAAAATCTTTATTCCTCACAGACGACAAAAATTACATACGACCATTTCGATTATAGGTAGTCTTTAGAGCATGGAGAGATATAAGGGTTCCTCAAAAACAAAATTGTCACATGCTCTTAGATGTTACATTATCCTACATGCCAGAAAATTTCTGTAGTGTGAAAATAACACAATTTGCTCTACTACTTTTAGCCCTTTTTAAAATTGTTTTATAAAGTTTATAATTTTAGGCATCGTCTGTGAATAGGGCTTACATACGTACCGACTCCTGCCGCAGTGATTTGTTCCTTTTTTTAAAGCATTCCCTGTATGGGATAAGTAACATGTCAGTTTTATATTATTAGTCATTATGGAAGAAACAATATCAAATATATGAAGGGTTTCCACATGATAAAGCACATTTTAATTTTCTTTTTTTTTACAGTATTGATTAGTCTCGCAAGGGAACTTGTACAGTCTTTGTGATTCTTGGTCTACACTCTGCACTTCTCTTCATCATTATTAATATACTTCATTGGGGGAGAAGAACAATGAAGGAAAAAATAACTGCGTTCCTAAGAGTTGGTGTAAAAGGTAGAGAGAACTTGGGACTTACGTTGATAAAGGAAGGGGTATATATGATCCAAAGGGAATGCCGCCCTCCTCCTTCTTTAAGGTAATGCACAGCTTAAAACAGGAAGAGTCCAACAGGATGATGGAATGAAACTTTAATTCAAAGGTATAAGTGGCAATGATGCGACGTGTTTCAACACTTACAAGCGATTTTATCAAGCTGTCATCCAGACTAAATTACCCATGACAAATTTTCAATTCCACCATATTTTATCCATACTGGCCATCCTCTGTGAGATGACCACCCGCTCTAGAAGACCACTTTTCAGTCTGTAGTGGTCATCTCAAAGAGGCTTTATTGTAAATAACTTAACTCATTAGGTATGACTTTACATGTTTACATCTGATTAATGGTTATTCATTACATAGTATAGTAAGCTATCGAAACACTGAGGAAACCCAAAACAGTTACAACCCTCTTTTTGCTCCCACCAGAGGATAAGTATGTGTAGTTCATGAAGCTTTGCATACAAAGGCAAACTTTGGTATATGTTTTCCAGTGCCTCTCTTAGTTCCAGTTGCCATGCTGTAATATGTACTAGCTCCAGTGTTCCCATAACTTTCTGAACATCAGTCAGGCCCAAGATGAAGTGGACATCAAGAGTACAAGTTTTCTACGGATATCAAAAAATGAAAAAACTATGCTCTGCTTTTCGATTTTTTTGTATATTCAATGGGATGGAGTTACTATTAAGGACGATATTACTGTATGGGCAGTGGGTTGTGTTGCCATGTATTAATGACTGCATATCATATAGAATGATGGAAATCTGCTGTTCTGACCCAATTCATACATGGACTATTGTAAGGGTTCAGTCAAATTCCAGCAGATATCAAAAACTGGAATAAAAAAACATTAAAGGGCTTGTTCAGTTACTGAGCAACATGCCCCTTGTGCTGAAATAAAAAGGCAATACCTACCTATGCCCTGTCGCTACAGCCCTGCCGTGGTCTTTGTGTTTGTTGTGACAGATGATATCATCTGAAGTCAGCTGAATGCTGCAGCCAATCAGAAGCTGCAGTGGTCATATGACTTCTGGTGACATCATCTGTCACAACAAAAACACAGCAGAGCTGGGATAGGATGGAACACATAAGTGCTGCTCCTCTTCTTATTTTAATAGAGGAGGCATAAAAGAGGCATCTTGTCCTGTAACTGGACCAATGACTTGAGCTTGACAAATGACTGAGCTTTACATTTAAGGTATGCTCGGTGTGTCTTCAGTAGGATTCCATATCAATTTTACAAAAAACTATTGTTGGGTGCTCAATCGGATATATTCTTCCTCCTTAGAAGCATTGGGCCTCTATTCAGGCTATGTGCACATGGCTCCACCGTCTTCATGATGTCTTAGTACGGTATTGTTCTTGCAAATTGATAGAATATATTATGGCTCAAAAGTAGATTTGGAGTCTCAGTGGCAGGTTCACCTCTAGGGACCGTCCCTTAGATTTGCTGCCTCTTCAGAAACAAACAGCTCAAAGAACATAGTATAGTGACAGAAAAAGTTACCTCCGGGGTGAAATGCTGTAATATGCTGACTTTAGTTCTTTTTGCCCATGTACAGGTGTTCGATTCAAGAAGCAAAGCAAAACCGCACTACTGTCAAATCTGCTCTTCATCTTGACGATAGAAGAGACTCACTTATGACATACTTATGTTTATTATTTATTTCCGTCAATGTTTCTCAAGATATTTAGGGGCCTAAGGTAGTGATGCGCCGAAGTGTTGGCGACTAAGGAAAATTAACGTATGTGCATCGAAAGAGAGAGAAAAAAACTTGAGGAAAGTCAGAAAAATTGTAAGAGAATGGGCCCTGACAGATTTGTGAATGTCAGAACAACAATGAAATGCCTGTAGGAAGAAAGTCATACTGCACTGAAGAGAAAAGAAATATTTGTACCATATACAATATGTTAGCAAATAAGCTTTACTATAGACGCAAGACACAACAGTCTAATCTAATCATTCAAGTATTTGCTTACTGGAAAAGGGAGTTTGGCCAAGAGAATATGTCAATTCGAAGAGCAAATCTTCATAATGTCTTACAAAACATTGCCATGTGTCAACGCAAGAATTAAGCATCCTTTTATGGAACAAGAATTAGAATACAGAATTCAAGAATGCTCCATGAGACATAAATGGATATATGAAAATAAATTCTCTATTGTTGCATATTTACCTATTGCCTCCTCTCCTTCTCTCCTCCTCCTCCTCTCCTCTCCTCCTCTCCTCCTCTCCTCTCTCTCTCTCCTCCTCTCCTCTCTCCTCTCTCTCTCTCCTCTCTCTCTCCTCTCTCTCTCCTCTCTCTCCTCTCTTCCTCTCTCTCTCTTCCTCTCTCTCCTCTCACTCTCTCCTTCCGCCCTCA